>NC_141398.1:31944581-31959581 GCF_034619465.1 Leptosomus discolor | reverse complement strand
ACCTACAGTCCTGAGAATCTCTTTAGCTTGTTTTAGTTTATAATAAAAGAGCAGTGGGGCAGCAGTAATGTTCAATGTAATTGCAGGAGAAGGATCATGCAAGAAAATATTTCGTGTTAGATAAACGTCCATGTCTTTTAACACTGGAGAAGTTGTTTTCATTTGTTTTTATTTTAATCTGGTTTTGCTGCCATTGAAGTTAATGGGAGGAAGAAATTTAATGCAATTCAAAGCATGTCTTTTTTAAAGCAGGCATAAGAGCACAGAAAATGTAGCATATGCAAGCATTAGCTTTTAGCTAGAACTGGGAAGGTGTTATCAGATTCTAATTCTCCCAATGGGGGTAAATAGATAAGGGAGACAAAAAGACAACAACAGAGGGGAAAAGGTTTTATTTTTAAAAGTATTGCTTTAATTCCATCTCCAGAAGTGCAGTGAAAGCAAATGGCCACTCTACCCTCCCTGCTCCCACCACAAGTTTGAGTTTTTGTCATCTGACAAGCATTACTGTCAGTTAACCATTTCTAGAGTACTTTAGGTGAAAATGGCACTTCAGAAGCCATTTGAAAAGATAGACTCCACCTGCCCCAAATGTTCTACAATCCAGGGCCAAATCTTTAAAAATCCTGTGGCTCTGCAACTCACATTTATTCCACAAGGGCTCAGGAGCTCTCAGGAGTCAGGACGTCAGCTGGATCATTCTCTGAATGAAGTCAATGGGAATTTTGCCAAGGATTTCATTAGTTGAAGGCACAATCTATAATTCAGAGGGCTAGGATGCCAGAGCCAGCAGATCAAGATTAGAAGGGAGAGAACAACCCATGAAAAGGAAAAACTGGCAGCATGCATAACTCTGCTGTTTCAGGTGGGACTTCAGCAGTTTGGGAGATAATAACTGGAGCAGGGGAAGACTGTACGAAAGAATCCATCTTGTGCTATGTACTTGACTATCTCGATTGACTTCAGTGGGAGTTACTGGCCTGAGTAACATGAGGATTTAGAGGAGCATGTTCCTACACAGTACAATGCATGAACTGTAGACATTTACAAGCATTTCAAGACTAACACCCAGCGTGTTAAAATCAGAAAACTAGCCACTTGGGATTAACCCTGCAGTCTGATATTCATTATTCACCAGCACAGCAATCCAACGGAGACTAACTATGAAGTCTGATATTCATTAAACTGCAGTACAGCATCTCTGAGGTGGCCCGTGGTGCAGCCTTGTGTGTGTGCATTTCGGTGTGTGCGCTTACATACAGATACTACAAAATATGATGGCAAGAGGGAGGGACATATCTTTTAGAAAGGACACTAATTCAGCACAATTGATGGTTGGCCTTGCAGGGATCTCTAGCAAAGATGCCAAGTAACGTTTGGCTTCCAGGTCAGACAATTTTTTTTTATCCTAAATCTACTCATGCAAAGACACAGCTTATAGCTTGCAGATGGCTCATTCTGCTGATCTGCCAGTATTCACACTCAGAGTGTGGAATTATATCACTTGAGCAAGGGGATTGCTCTCTTTTTTCATGGCTTTGTTATTGCAGGCAAAAAAAATATAGCTAACCAGAAAATTAGAAAAAGGAGGATACTGAATTAATATTTTTTTGAGAGATTTTTAAATTTAATTTAAGAAAACAAGAATAAAGGCAAGCATGATCGTCCTGTCAAACACTCTCTTACTCATATGTTTATTGAGACAGCCAGAAACTGAGGATGGAGTATCTATTTTAATTAAAGGATACACTAAAATTAGCAGGCAGAAGTTTTTTTTCTCTCACTATGGTGTTTACTTGTGTTTTCAGTGCTTTGCAAAATCATGCCTTTTCCCCTAACAATGATAATAATTAATAATAATAGTTAATGTTATCCTATTATATATAATATACTACTATGTAATATAATATTAATACTAGGAGTCTCAAATTCATGAATAACACCAAGAAAAATAAAACAGTATGAACACTTAAATTCAATTCCAGATTAGGAGAAACCCAGTCTATTTACACAATATTATAATCAATTTTAAAATCTCAGTAGAGTTGCAACTTTGTAAAGCAGGAGTGATTGTATTAATTTATCGAAGTTACCTAGGGATTGTACCAATACAGCACAGACCTGTGAAATCTGCAGTCTGTAAAAAAAACAGATAAAAAATCCATTGATGTAATTTGAGCTAAAAAAAGAGGTCAATACTTTGTCCTTTGGAAAATTATTTGGGTGGATAAAAGCTATTCACACATTTGTGATGAAGTAGTCAGATGGTTTCATCTGAAAATACTTTTATTCAAAAGGGGAAGGGCTAAGTGTTTCACAACGATTCCAGGACAAGAGAGATATGGAACCACTGGAGAGAGACCAGCAAAGAGCCACTAAGATGATGAAGGGACTAGAGCATCTCTCCTATGAGGAAAGGCTGAGACAGACGGACTGTTCTGCCTAAAGAACAGAAGGCTCAGGAGGATCTTATTAATGTACATAAATACCTGAAGCCAAGGTGTAAAGAAGACAGACCCAGACCCTTGTCAGTGGTGCCTGGTGACAGGACCAGAGGCAGTGGGCACAAACTGAAACACAAGAGGTTCCCTCTGAACACCAGGAAACACTTTTTCACTGTGAGGGTGACCAAGCACCAGCACAGGTTGCCGAGGGAGGTGATGGAGTCTCCATCCTTGGAGATACTCAAAAGCCACATGGACATCGTCATGGGCAGCTTATTCTACAGGATCCAGCTTAAGCAGAGGGACTAGACCAGATGACCTTCAGAGGTCTCTTCCAACCCCAACCAGTCTGTGATTCTGTGATTCACCATTGGAAAGATGTCATTAAACTACAATGAGTTCTCTTTCGTTTAGGTGAGGAAAGTGAACTGTATTTCCCTTTGGGTTCATCCAAATTATTTTCCCCTCTTTCCTCCATTCATCCAATAAAATAAAAAAATCAAACTACCCTACTCTCACCATCACTGGTATCATTCCTGGCTCAGTTTTCCTTTTGAAAAATTCCCTGAAACAATTGGTACTAGTAAACCCCCTCTTTGCCTCATTCTCCTCCTTTCTGCCTGTACGTCCATGTCTTCATCCTTGACTATGTACTGAAAACAATTAATTTAACTGAGCTTGTATGCTCAGCATGAGTATACGTGAACTTGGCAGCACAGAGTGGCCTAAAACATATGAAAGGAACCAGTGATAGCTGCAGCAACCTGTTCTCTTCGCCCTTTCCTCACACCATGCAGTCCTCAGGCACATCAGGAATTATTTGCCATGGTCTTTTTAGAAGAAAAATAAAATTTTACCTTGACTAATTAAGACTGGAGTTTATTCAGAAAACATTGCATGGTTTTGTCACTCTGCATGTGAGGAGTAAACAGTGGCTGAACCTCTATAATGAAGTTTTGGGATAGACAGATATGCAGGTGTTTAGTAGTGGACCATGAGAAGTGAAGCACAGAACAACAGACTAAAGTGGCATTAACGTTTTACTTATGTTACCACACTGCTTAAGAGAGCCAGTCCTAGACTAAGATCTCCATGGCAATCAGCATCATACAAAGATTAATATGATGATTACAGCTGCAAGAGTTGACAACTGCAATATAAAGAAAGTTATTAATTGTTAACAAATGGACATCCAGGGACTAAAAGCATATAAGGAGAAAATATTGATGAGAAGGATAACCAGTGGACAGTAGACAAGTTTGTGAAATCTGGAGAGATTTAGAAAGGCAAGGACAATTTTAAAAGAGGCTTTGAAAGTCAGGCAATGGAGTGGCCCTAGATGTTTCTGTTGAATTCCTCCTACAAATGAAGGGCAGCATAAAAGAGAGCATAGGAATAGTTTGATAACTAACATAAAAACAGTGGAACATAAACTAAGAAACCTTGAAAGTGAACATACCTGTTCAGGAAATGCAAATAGAAGAGGTGCCATGGTTTAATTAAAGGTATAGAAAATTGATATTTGCAGCATTATCTGAAAGGATATAGCAGCACAGAAGTGTATTTGTCCAGAGGAAAAAAAAAAAAAAAAAGAAAGAAAAGAAAAAGCTATTGAATCATCACATGATGAGAGCCCAGACAGCAGTTAATAGCTTTGCAAATAGAGAATAAGCACATGATTTTGAGTTGTTACGCTGAGAAAATCAGCAAACTTACAACCTCGAGAAGGTCCCTGGAGAGAGAGAATCAAGAGAAAGAAGATGTGTTGTGAATTCGCTGACAAAGGAGTAAGCAAAAGAAAGGAATAATACAGATTATTCAGCTAAGAGAAAAACAAGCGAACATGGTTTCAGGAAGTGTGTGCCCAGGGAAGAAGAAGAAGATGATGGTGAGGGAGTAGGGAATGGAGAACAGCAGACAGGTGGGAAATAGAAATGGCAACTAGGAATTCATGTAGATAGTAAACACACTTCATTAAAGCCAGCCAAATACAGAAAGTATTTTTCTAATACTACTGTGTTCAAAAGTGATGACTACTGTTACCACAACTTTGCTGAGAGATCTTGAATGGTGAGAAGGTGGTAACACATATGTCTGTAAAACCGTTAAAATGCTGTCTAGTATATGAAGGTATCACAGAGATTCTGCTCTAAGAGAAGAAAATTAAGCTATGTGATTTATAAGGACAAACTACCTGGAAAGCATTTTAATACACCCCTTGTCTAGGAAGGAAAGCAGCAACAACAGTCCAATCATTTTCAAATCACATAAAAAAAATTCAGTGCACATTTTAAGAGAATATTTGGTCTCTTTTTTCCCCTACTTTTATCTATGCCAGGTTACCAATCCCTAAAGAGGATAATGGTTTCTACAGCACTCCTTTGGGAGATTTCAGCTAGGTGTGGCCTAATTGTGAGATGTGCTGCCACATGAAAGCTTCTGCAGGGCAAGGAACAGAGATTATGCTCACATTTAAATCATTCTGTGGTAGGCAAAACAGTGGGATTTATAACCTGTAATGGCTGCAGCACCTTTCCAATTAGGGTTTAAGTGACAAAGTCAAGTCAGGATATGCAGAATGAGGAAAATGCATTGAATAATCCATGTGGAAAATCACATCCAAACAACCTCAACTCCAGTTATGAAAACTCCTGAGAAGCATAATGAGACACTGGGGATCTAATAGAGCTGTGAAAAATAATCGATAAAGACAATGGA
Source organism: Leptosomus discolor (assembly GCF_034619465.1). NCBI lineage: Eukaryota > Metazoa > Chordata > Aves > Leptosomiformes > Leptosomidae > Leptosomus > Leptosomus discolor. The sequence goes on along the minus strand of NC_141398.1, from coordinate 31,954,419 downwards.
GCAGCCTGTTCTAGAGTCAGATTTCTGATCTGTAGCTCTTGTTGTCCCTGATTCATGATCCTCTTTGCCCATTTGTAAAAGAGGTACAGTATTATTTTACAGAGTGGGGGTTGTGAACCTTAATTTGTTAACATTTCCAAAAGAATTGTGAGATCCTGAGATGAAGGGGCCAAATTTAATGCTCATTGTTTAGGCTTTAGCCTGTCTGTGCTCAGACAGAACTCCCGCTGAGACTGGGAGCTGAACAACAATTCCAGAAGTTGGTCCATTTTTCCTAGGAAAGTGAGACAGTTGCAAAGTACAGTTTGTTTGCTGCATTCATTCAGTACCCTGGAGATACAGCATTATGGTTAGTTACACATCTCAGAAAGCTTCTTCAGCAATATTGCAATGGCTTTGAATTCTTACAAGACTATGCAGTCCAAGTAAAACAAAGCTGCTGGCAAAAGTAATAAGCCAGCACTCCACACCTGATTAAACAGCATTGTTTTTTAGTCTAGTGCCATGCCAAGTTCTCATGTCAATGTGGTTGCACAGTATTCGAGAACTGTATAAACTGCAGGTTTTACCACTGCAGCAGCGAGCATCTTGCTTTGCGAGAAGGTATGCCTAGCATTGTTTCTTAGATCAGCAGTTTTCAAGAATCAACCTCCTCTCCCCACAAAAAAAAAAGAACCCTTCCTCAAATCCCAAATGTGCTGGAATGTAAATAAGGTAAACTGAGCCCTTAAATGATCTGCACATGCACACACTACCTACAGCATTTTTGGTTGCTAACTGTAAGCAGCTGCCAATTTCCCTCTAATGCTCAGACGACTTGCTAACTGATCTGCAAGTCCCAAAAGTGTGTTATCTTTAATGTGTCTCTAATTTTGCTAAGAGCCTACCATTTATAGTGTGTCATTTATTTACTTATTTACCTTCAACTAATTAAAGCTATCATTTAAAAAAAATGCAGGGGAAAAAATCCCACACATGTGCATCCTTTGTGAGAGGAGAAAATCCAATCTGCTCACTTAACTGGATGAATGTTATAAAAGTTCTGTTTTGCTTAGAAAAGCAATGCATGAGTAAAAGCTCCAAAACCTAGCATTATTATCTCTAATTACAATTGGCAATATGTGGCAACCATAATTATTCATTTATGCAAAATAGCTTACAGTGTCTCATTTTTTATTCCCTGTTAAAGGATGGCTCGACAAAAGAAGAAAAAAAAAGATTATAGTGCTGAACATAATTGTGCTAAATGCTCAGTCATTTTGTTTAAAAAATACTACAAAACTAAACTGCTATTTCTGCAGAGACAGAAAATAATTTAACAAAGATGTATAGTATACACTGCAGGTGGCAATCCATCCAGAAAACACGTTTCCCTGAAAAGGAGAGATATTTCACAACAAAATTGAAGAGTATAATTTTTGCCAGCTCTGTCTTGCTTTAAAAAAAAAAAAAAAAAAAAAAAAAAGGAGAAAAAAAAAAAGAAGAAAAAACACTCCCTGTTTTAATCTAGCATATGTTTCCCCTGTTAGTAAAATGCTAATTTGTAAATAGTCAGAGGAGAGACCGTGACCATAATAACTCGCTATGGTTCTGCAATATGACACTCTATTCTATTTCAATTTTACCACAGTACACTAGGCAATTGAATAAGATCAAGTGCATTTCATGACAAAAAAATAAGGAAAGGCCAGTTCACGCTACTCACATAAGTAATCTCTATTTATGCATGTATTTCTAGTGGAATATCCCTCTAACTTAGGCCTATGGAACTGAGCCTGTAAAAAGCCACAGCCCGTAAGAGTTGCCAGTCATCCTTTAATCAGGGACTGAGGGCTGGACACTTAACAGGACCACCTCCCCAAATAAAAATGACTTAGATTCAGGATATCAGAGTCCAGAGGTCAAGTCTCAAGAAAATGAGTGCTGAGAAGGCTGCTTATTAGGAAAACCTGGAAAGATACTCTAAAAGCAGATTGAAATGTAAATTAATTGCTTTAATCCCAACATGCTGCACCAGGTGAGCAACTTATACACTTGGGTCCAATCACACTCTTGCTGATGGAACAATTTTCCCCCCATTGCACTTATTCTTGTCTCAGAGCAAAACTGAAGGTGATGGAACTATTTCTGTGAAAAGGATCATCCACAGAACCAAGGGTTCGTTTGATGGCTAGGCATTAAAAAACTTTTTCAAAGTGTCTTAGATATATATAAAAATGTAGGAGACTTTAAAATCAAATAGGAAGCAGACTTTTTTTTTTCCTGTGCTGATGGTGTTGATTAGGGCAGAGGAAATGGAGATCACCATTGGAATGCATGGGAAAAGCCAGGCTTCCAGAATAGTATGATAAGTTGCACTATGTATTTTTAAAAAAAATTGGTCAGCTTCACGCAGTGATTAGAAGCGTGGAATTTATCTCCTGACTTTGTAAATGATTGGCAGAAAATGAGGAAAACATGGCTGATCAGTGCACATAGAAACTTTACAGCAAATGAAATATAATGTAAATCTGGAAGAAACAAAATACAATATTGCCATTACTTCCCACTTTGCCTTTGCCATCAGACACAATAAATTATTAACATGAGAGTTTATCTCTTTTTTTCTCTTGCCACCACATGGTTAGGATGCAGGAGATACTAACTAGGCCTAGCAATGATTTCTTACTGTAATTAATCCATTGTGTCTTGGTCCATTACCACTAAAAGACTTTTTCCATCCTTCACACAGCACCAGGAAGAAAGACTCTGTTCCCATTACAGTCAATGGCAATTTTTTTTTTTTTTTTTTTTAATAGGAAAACAGGACTGGGCCCTGTGTCTGCTCTGCATATTGAACAGATAGTTCATGCATGCTTCGATATCTGAGTTTGCTAACACAGCCAGCATTTGCTTAACACACTGGATTACAACACTTACATGAGATGTCTTGATTACAAAAAAATGGATTGGTGAATTTTTTCACACTGTGGATTGCAATCATATGGTATTGAACACTGAGATGCTAAATGTATCTTTGGAGCAATGCTATGAAAAGAAAAGCAGTATTATCCTGTGTAGCAGATGAAAAAACAAATGGAGCTAGATCTACAAAGGGTATACTTTAGTGAGGAAGGTGTTCAGTTGGGCTAGCTGAGAACTGCAGTCCAGTCCCTTCTCTAGCGACCATCTAATATAAAATAGCAAAGCATGAAGACAACCAGGGATGAAAAGGTCACCCTCCCCAGTTACAGGCAGCTAACCTCTAGCCCAATTTTAACAATTCATGTAGATGTCACGTGAGGTCTACATGAGATGTAGATGATCTGGAGGCCTGACTGCATTGTGGTCAGAGTATTCATCACCCAGTCATTTGCTACAGGGATTACTGTTTACATTAAGTAAAGCAATATGCAGAGGACTACATGTATTTTATTAGGACAGGTGTGCAAAAAACAGAATTTCCAGCATGAAGAAACTCTGCTGTTTCTGCATGTTTCTTCTCATTTTAGGTGAAAGCAGCAACCTGTCAGAAATTAAGGATTACAAACCACAGAATCCAAATCAAGGAAAAAAGATTTGGAAAGATTTCAAAAGAGCAGTATCATTCATTTCATTTTTAACTTAAAGCAATGATTTCAGCATTTCTTCTACCCAAATGTTTCATGTACTTTAATGAATCAATCTGAAATCCTTCACTGGTGGTCAGCTCTGTTACTAAAAGGCGTAAAGCACTCTGGTGGATTCTCTCATGGCAGTCAGAGTTAAATGTACAACTTATTCATTCTTCCTGGCCAGGCTATATGTTCCTTATGGAATTCAGAGACGTATGACTGAATTAAGTCAAAAAGAATCATCACTGAACTATAGGAAGCAGCAGGCAATCTGCAAGAACCAGTCTACACGACAGACTGCAGACCTAAGTTACAGCTCCTAACAGGATTGTAGCTTAATGCTTCAATTAGCTCATGTCAAATATTACAGTTAAAATTAAAATGCTTGGATAAAAAATATTCTGGTAGAAGAAAATTTTTCCTGAAAGTTTCCTAAATCAAAATTCAAGTTTGCAAGACAGCGGATCATCCACTAGAAAAGCATATCGTTCGGCATTTCCAGGCAGGTTTTTAATATGAGGTATGTTCTTTCCTCTTCCCTGTATAACATAATGATTGGCTACTGCAGAAGGTGAAGATTCATTGCAATATGAATAATAAAGATGATAAACCCAATAAATATAGTTTAAAAATTCAAAAACTACAATAATTGCATTTTCACATTTCTCAAAATGACCCTGTGGATAACCTGAAAACTTTTCCATCGATATTTCTCTGATTCACATGCCACATTCTTTCTGCCGATATTATCATGGGTGGTAACAGCCTCTACAAACACTAGTCCTTTGCACTTCATTGAAGACGCTAAGTATTATGACCTAGAACTATTGTCTGAAGTTATTCAGAAAGTTAAATTCTACATTATACAAAATAGAGTAGTTTTAGGTGGGTTTGGTTCTCATATGCCTTGTTAACACAGCTTCCATCAGTGTGCCTCCATAACATCAGCATGCCTGTTTTCAAAGAGGACTCATAAGGTAGTTCTTATCACAGAGATGTTTTTCAGAATCTTAAATTATATTTATCCATAGTTTTCCATGGTATTATATTTAATATTTGCAAAATGCAATCTGAATATTATGTAATTCATCCTCTGGCTGGGAATTAACATCTCATTTTTTCATTTGTGGAAAAAAATACAAAAAGACCAATATCAGAGATGGGGAGGTCTAGATGAAATTCATAAGGGCTTGGTGCAAGGAATTAGGTAAAGCATATGGGTTATATCAACTTTAAAGTGATTCCAAAGCCCAGACTCAGAGATGATCTGTAGAAAAGGGTCCCTGAGTTTTACCCATAGGGGCAGTACAACTCAAGCCTGAGCTATCTGCTGCATTTTCAGGTCTGAAGTCTAGCTCATTCACTCACACTCATTCTCCCTGTTTTTCACAAACTGTTTAGCTCCTCTTGGAAATACGCAGAGTACTTGGTAACACAAGCATCATAGTAAATCCTTCACAAATTCTTACAACCACTGAGCAGTATACCAAACAATAACAAATTGAAGAAAGATTAGGAACTTTCACAAAATATAGTTTACACACATTTTTTCCAGATAACAGCACATAATGAAATAATATCTAATTTACTGATTGGTTTCCAAAAAATATTTTACCCTGGTAGAAAATCCTACCAATGGAATAGCAAGTAGGTTGATTTAATTGTGCAAAAATCAGCTGATGGAGAGTAAAGGTTTTAAGTTAAATTTTTAATTCATAAAAATGTGTGCCTCAACAGTAGGACGTTTTAATTTTTCCACCATGATTTCCTTCTTCTTATCCTTCAGTGTCTGACTTCAAAAGAGAAAACAGGACATGCTTTGGGACTGGGACACTCAGTGTGCATAGCCCTCATGTCCTGCTTCCCACAAGCATTGCAGTGCACTGGCACTATACAGAAATGGATGAAATAGCCAGGTGGGTGGAACAGTGTCCCACTAAGTCAAGGGCAAAGCTTCCACTGACTGCAATGGGGCCACCCTTCCTATCACTCACTGTCCCATTCAATAAGCAAATATGCCTTTTCCTCTAACAGGAAACAAGTTCCCTTCAGGATCAGTAGTTTTAAGATGATATAAGAATGGGGGTGTTTGTAATTCTTTGGTTTGAACTGTACAGTGAGGACTAATACACAATTACCAGCCTGGCTTAACAGTTTTCTAAACCACTAAAATGAATTCTGAAGAATCATAGGTTACCCAGGGAAACCTGACTGTGTAATTCACTGGGAAACATACAATTTCTTTGGTTTCAAGTTTGGAAACAAAGCAAAACAATGATTTGTCATGTTTTGTATTTCCAGACCAATATGCCTACACTCATGTGGTTTCCATCTTAGGAAGTAAAGAGGAAGTAAAATGTCAAGTTGTTTATTTCTGTGCAATTTTCTTATCTCAAAATAACACAGTGTTTGCTAAATCTGATCTGTCTCTAATAATAGTCGGAGGAATTCTTTTGCTGGGCACTCTTGCTTTTACAGAAATCTTATGATCTGGAAACAGAGGAGTTAAATTTCTTTTGACAATTTTGTCAAAACCCAAAATGTTATCTGAAACAGCAGCCTTGTTTTCTAAGGAAATAGAGGAATTGGTTTCCTTTAGTTCAGTCCGTATACCACCTTTTCTTTTTCTTTCTCCTTTTTTATATTGTTTTACTGCAGATGAAAAAGAAAGGCAAAGATAGACAAAGGACACCTAGAAGTTAACTCTGCATGATCCTAAGCTTTCACTTAATGGTATGAGAAAAAAAAATATGCTTAAATCAGCAAATTGTTCTTTACTTCCACAGAACAATCTTCATTGCCAAGCGCTTGATCAAAGTTCCCTGTCTAAAAGTTGTGAAACCAAGTGTTTTTACTAGACACCTTAGGCCCAATTTCAAAGTGATTCAGCTACATCTTTCTTTTTGAAAATAATTATATATTTCAGCATCTAAGCCAGTGCTTCTGCTTCATGCCCTTTTTACCTGTCCATTTCAGAGATTAATGAAATGAGTGGATACGTAAATGTTCTCCATGCTTCTGTACCCTTTATTCTAAAATCATATTGCAGATAGAAGTGATATCAAGTTTATGAAAAAGACCATTTCCAAACATATCTAATCCAAATTTGATGTATTTGTATGGTCTTGCCTGTCCATACTGCATGTATTTTCAAAATGCATGTAAAAGTATCCTCTTCTCCAATCCTTTACATTCAGTAAAAGAGATTTAGCTGCAGCGACATGAAGACACGGCAGTCCCAAGGAAATGAGAATGGAAAAACTTTCCCTCTGTTCTCCCATTTTGCCTCCAGAACCCCCGTCCAAGGCACTGTACCTATCTCATGCATATGGACAAGGAGAGGAATAAATATCTGTGCCTCTTCCTGCAATTGTCTTCAAACCTAAGGGCAATATTGCCTTTCTGACTATTATATAGGGTAGCCTCAAATGAGGGTACTAGGCTGTAGCATGAGACTATATAGCTTATTGTCTCACACTGACAAACATGTCCCTTCCTACTGAATGTAAGTCACTCAGAGTCATCAACAGTTGGTCTCTTGTGACCTCTCCACACACTTGTTTTACAGTACAGGACACACCAAACTGCAATTCAAGACACCGTGGATCTAGTCAGGTACTGGTTTGCAAGATCAGAACAAATTCAAAGTATCAGGTCAGTCTTCATGTATTCACCGCATTGCCAAATAAATGTCTTTTTTTTTCCTTTAGTGAGGGTTAAGGAAGAAAACATTGGGTTTATAATCAGATTATAGCTGCTGTTGGGCACTTATACCATTGTACTCACCGGCTGACATACAAGAGTCTAAAAGTGCTGACTAATAGAGAAGAGTAAACCCTCCTCAGATAGCTGGTAGTAAATACAAAACTGCAGGATGAAGTAAAAACTTCATAGATCTTCATTTTTTTTTTTTTTCCCCACACTCCTATCCTTCTTGCAGAAGCATAATTAAATGACTAAGGACTGGTTTGTTTTCAGGATAGAGTTGAACATAAGTGTCAGTGCTCATATTTAGTGTCATTTAACATCTAGTCCAAAGATACAGAATCTGTATGTGTCACTGATTTCTTTAAACACGTGCACAGCCAACAAGAACATTTTAGATTAAATACATGTCTATGTTTCGTTCTCCTCTATATCTTTATCCGTAGGGCTAACAGAAAGTGAGAGTGTCTCCCCTTGCAAACACAGGATACACTTTGGTATCTGAAGACCAAATTATCCAGTTGGTTCCTACATGTTGAGACTGAAAAGCTTACGATTTTGACAAAAGTTTTGCAAACCACCCACAACCGCCTTGCCCATATGTGTCTGTATTATTACCCCTCACATATGGTCTGAATTCTTCTCAGTGCACAGAGGCAAATGAGGCATAAAAATACCTATAGTGAAATGTTTTTTACCTTTATTTAGCTACTTACTAGTTAAGTAACTAGTTTAGACTAGACATCCAGTCTCCTTCAGTATCAATGTCTGCAGAGACAGGCACCTACAGGGGGTGATTCATCTTCTTCAAAGATAGGGGTCTAAAATAAGACTTATGAGCTGCCTTCTGGAGGTGCCTGTCTCTCACCATTGACTATAGAGGGAGCCTAGATGACTAGCTGAGATTAGACACCTAATTTTTAGGCAGATAAATTGTCTTGCCTGAGGTTACATGAGAAATTTGTGGCAGAACTAGGATTTGAACCCACACATTCTGCATATAGCTGGTAACAAATTATTTAGTCAAATCCAGCACTTTTATTAAAAAGGCTTTGCATGTCCACAATAGGCTATTAGACAAGAGACACGCACATATATCAAAAAGTCTAATAAATTGGTGATTAGTCACCAATCTCCCACATACCAGAGTATATGAAAGACCTAGTTTTAATGTCTAAAACAGGCAACAAGAGATTTTACCTGTGGTCTGCCACCTTCCCAATGAGTGTCCTAACCACAGGTATTCTTAGAGACCTTCAGAGAAGCCTGTAATATAGTTTCACTAATTCAGTAGTTATCAAGATGGCAAGAGAAAGACAGCTATGTCAACACTCAAAAATACAATAACAAAGTTTTAGGGAAGAATTACATGGAACAGGTCTAACTTCTTGCTGATCAAAAAAGCCTTCCTAGTTAAATGGTGCTTTTTCAGATTAAGCAAACTCAAAAATATCTAGCTACTTCAGAAGCAACCACTTCACACATATTTAATATTCCACCCAAATTTCTCCTGGTTTTTGCCAACAGAGGATGCAAAATTTTACACTGAGAAACCAGGACCAAATGGAAGGATAGCCACATTTGTCTGATATGCTTATATTTAATTCCTATGGTTTGAAGAATTCAGTAGAATCCACAGAGATTAATATAAATACAATCATCCAGACTCCAAACCCAACTGGATTGTGGGCAAAGAGTTCAGATACTAAACATTTGTTCACATAAGCTGAAATCCTTTGTAAAAACAAGTGAATAGTTGTGTTTGTCAAATGCTTATGTCACCAAGGAATTATATATTTTATACCAGATGCATATATTCTATTTTATACATTTCTACCTCTTTTTTCTGAGCTACTTTTCCCATCTGATCAAAACATGCTGTTCTGTTGGATAACTAATTGTGTGATAAAGTGGTTCAGTTTATAATTACAATATTCAATTATCACCCAACAACATTTTTACTTCTTAAATATCATCTTCTTCGTATGTAACTCAAAAATAGTTTCATTGTTCTCTTTTCAGGTTCAAAGAAATGCAAAAAATACTGAGAATAAGAAAATTTAAAAAAAATACTGAGGATAAGAAAATATACTTCAGTCTAAAAGTTAATTTGCAGGAAAAGTTACAATTCCCTCAGAATAATCTTTGCAGAATGAAAGGGCATTCTCATGTGTAACCAGAAGTTTAAGATTATTGCCATGAAGCAATGCAGGTCTTTTATGATATATTAATAAAGTAGAAATGTCACAGAACTTGGAATAATTAATTTGGATCTATTCAGTGGAGACTTTGTCATTTTGATATTTTTGTATTCTTTTTTGAGATATTTTCTACCCTGGAACTTGCTCTGTCTTTAAAAAAAAATCCCAACATATAAAGATACAAAATTGTTCTCTTGATGGCTAGGCCCATCACACTAGGATCTGATAAAATACTTTGAAAGTGGGTAATGCAAACAGTCTGCTCTCACAGTCCAGTCCACACTAATCTGAGGTAATGTTTGAAATGCTATAAATATCCATTTGATACCTTTTCCATAG